>NC_085029.1:10423984-10463270 GCF_963692335.1 Osmerus eperlanus | reverse complement strand
GCCCGATCCTGTCAGACATCTTGATTCATGAAGACCTCTCTGGTTTGTGTTTTTCCACCCTCTCTGTCAGCTTCAACTCTTTTCCCTCCCCTTTCTCTCGCTCTCTCTCGCTCTCTCTCTTCTTTTATTGTCTTGTTCTCTGTCATTCTTCATCGTAATCTCTACTTTTAGTCTTTTTCTTTGTTCTCTTTCACACCCGCTCTCTTGCGTTCTCTCCTTGTCTGGTGGGTCACACAGGGATAGGGCTTGTCTGGTGGGTCACACATGGATAGGGCTTGGCAGGGAAGGTGAACGTTGCTTGATGTTGCCAAATGCCAGGAGAATAGAGTACCAAGAAAGTGTCAGCCTGCCTGAGTCGTCCAGACACACATCCCTCCTCTGTGTGAACCCCACATCTACCCAACTCCATACCACCCTTCTCTCCCACCTCTCCTCTCATCCACACAGCCTTCCTCTCTAGCCCTCATCACCCCCCCCCCCTCCCCCTCTTTCGTTCTATACCTAATTGCCCTCCTTTTCTCCACAACAACCCTGCCCCTCTTCTCTTGCGATAATGGCATGGTGTGATCCATCAGGGCTGGGCCTGTCAGGTGGCATTATAAAACCAAGCTGAAGCATGGAGCTCTCCCACACCACACGCTGATCAGCCCTCTGTGAGCCTCCCGTGAGCCATGCATGGAGGATGGGGAGATGGAGACAGACAGACAGGCAGGCTGGCAGGCAGGCTGGCAGGCAGGCTGGCAGGCAGGCAGGCTGGCAGGCAGATACAAGGGAGTAGGCAGGCCACCACAAAGGCTAGGTGTCTCTCTCCACTCTACCCTTCCAAAGCGGCGCCACAGGAAACAAGATATTTCCAACTGTCAGTTACCACTTCAGACCCCAACCAAAGACAACACCAGGCTCATCTGTCCCAGGCATGATTAATGACTGTTTTAATGTCACAGAATGCTAATTTTCTCGTTTGCCTGTTCTTCTCTCTGTGTGTGTGTGTGTGTGGTGACGCAGTTTCACTGACAAGTGGATCCCCAGTGTGATCATCTCGCACCGCTACAAGGCCCAGGACACGCCGGCCAGGAGGACGTTTGAGCAGGCGCTGACTGGGGCCTTCATGTCGGCCGTCATCAAGGACCTGCGGCCCAGCGCGCTGCCTTCGTGGCCAGCCTCATCCGCCACTACACCATGGTGGCCGTGGCCCAGCAGTGTGGTAAGGCACACCACACATCTGCTACTCTTTTCTTCAGCTCTCTTCTCTTTGGATCGCCAACCCCCTTTTTCTTTTTTTTTTTTTTGCACACTCCTGATATTGCCTTCAAGTTTGTCACATGCACATAAGTTCTTGGTAATTAAGTGATTTTTCCAGGCTTTCCCCAACAATGTGCAGTGAAATAAAATACACAAAATGTAGCATTTTCTCTTTCTCTGTCCCTCCCTCCTTCCGCTCCACCCCCAGGTCCGTTCCTGTTGCCGTGCTACCAGCTGGGCAGCCAACCAAGCACTGCCATGTTCCACAGCGAGGAAAACGGCTCCAAGGGCATGGACCCACTGGTCCTGATCGACGCCATCGCTATCTGCATGGCCTACGAGGAGAAGGAGCTGTGCAAGATCGGAGAGGTGGCCCTGGCGGTCATCTTCGACGTGGCCAGCATCATCCTGGGCTCCAAGGAGAGGGTGAGAGAGAGACTGGGGGAGAGAGAGACTGGGGGAGAGAGAGACTGGGGGAGAGAGAGACTGGGGGAGAGAGAGACTGGGGGAGAGAGAGACTGGGGGAGAGAGAGACTGGGGGAGAGAGAGACTGGGTAGAGGGGGGAGAGAGACTGGGTAGAGGGGGGAGAGAGACTGGGTGGAGGGGGGAGAGAGACTGGGTGGAGGGGGGAGAGACTGGCTGGAGGGGAGAGAGACTGGGGGAGAGAGAGACTGGGGGAGAGAGAGACTGGGGGAGAGAGAGACTGGGGGAGAGAGAGACTGGGGGGAGAGAGAGACTGGGGGAGAGAGAGACTGGGGGAGAGAGAGACTGGGGGAGAGCGAGACTGGGTGGAGGGGGGGAGAGAGACTGGGGGAGAGAGAGACTGGGTGGAGGGGGGAGAGAGACTGGAGGGGGGAGAGAGACTGGGTGGTGGGGGGAGAGAGACTGGGGGAGGGGGGAGAGAGACTGGGTGGAGGGGAGAGATATTGGGAAGGATATGAGGGATGGGTGCAGCCACTGTATTCAATAGGACATGGCATCGCTACAAGACTGCAGTGTTTACGCTACCAAGACACAATAAAATAAAGGTGAAATAAAGACACAGTTTACAGACTATCTATGTGCAAATTTTCCACATTGATCGATTACCTTCCTGGCCTTCTATAGCTCAGCAATTTAGGAAAGTTTCGAAAGGTTTGTAAGACCTTCAATGTCCTGTTGAAGTAAATGGAGGACATTCATTTAAGTTGGGGCAATGTCTGTGAAAGCTTTCTGATGACACTTTCTCATTGCCCCCCCCCCCCCCCCCCCCCCAGGCCTGCCAGCTCCCTCTCTTCTCCTACATCGTGGAGCGCCTGTGCGCGTGCTGCTACGAGCAGGCGTGGTACGCCAAGCTGGGGGGCGTGGTCTCCATCAAGTTCCTCATGGAGCGCCTGCCGCTCATCTGGGTGCTGCAGAACCAGCTGACCTTCCTCAAGGCCCTTCTTTTCGTCATGATGGACCTCACAGGAGAGGTAGTGGACCTTCTCTCCACGTCCTGCTCCTGGATCCGATGGTGGAGCAATAGATTCTAAAGAACAACCAACATTCTCATATTTGTTTTCTCGTGTGTCGTGTGTGTGTGTGTGCGCATTTCTCATACCATGGCATGTTCTCCACCCACCAAAACTGTCCCCCCCCCATCTCCTCCCCCCCCCTCCAGGTGTCCAACGGAGCGGTCGCCATGGCGAAAACCACGCTGGAGCAGCTGCTGGTGCGCTGCGCCACGCCCCTGAAGGAGGAGGAGCGCAGCGAGGAGCTGCTGGCCGCCCAGGACAAGTCCTTCCACATGGTGACCCACGACCTGGTGCGCGAGGTCACCTCCCCCAACTCCACCGTCCGCAAGCAGGCCATGCACTCCCTGCAGGTGCTGGCCCAGGTCACCGGGAAGAGCGTCACCATCATCATGGAGCCCCACAAGGAGGTGGGCGTAGGGGGACAGGACTGCAGGGGGGGGGGGGGGGGGGGCGCGCGGGAGGGGGGTCGTCAGGGGCAATAGTGGGGGTCGTCAGGGGTTACCAGCTGGCTTGATCAGGGGCACAAGCAAGGATCTTCAGGGGGCCCTCATGGGACACCGTAGCGTAGAGTCTTGAACAGACTCCTTCTCTGTACGTTCTGAAGGATGTCTGAGTTGTCAGGAGGTGGTGGTCTTCTGGAGCAGGCTGAGGGTCATGCCGCGTCCCTCACAGCCGCTGTCCTCCTCAGGTGTTACAAGACATGGTGCCCCCCAAGAAGCACCTGCTGCGCCACCAGCCGGCCAACGCCCAGATCGGCCTGATGGAGGGCAACACCTTCTGCACCACGCTGCAGCCTCGCCTCTTCACCATGGACCTCAGCGTCATGGAGCACAAGGTCTTCTACACGGAGGTGAGAGGGCAGGGAGATGGTGTGCTGTCGTATCCCTGTAGCATACTGAAGATGCTATAGGGAGATGGGAAAATATATCAAGCGTTTTGGAAGCAGCTTTAGGTGGTTGTCCATGTGGATGGTTGGTCTTGCTGCAGTGTGTAGAAGTGTGTGCTGTTCTCTGACCATGCTTGTGCTCAGCTGCTGAACCTGTGTGAGGCAGAGGACGCTGCTCTGATGAAGCTGCCCTGCTACAAGAGCCTGCCCTCCCTGGTGCCCCTGCGCATCGCTGCCCTCAGTGAGTACATGGGACATGTAGTTCCCACCCCTATTCACTAGACTACAACCAAGCCCACTCATGGGACTGCAAATCATGGGACCTCCTCCAAACTCATTTGGAGTAGACACTGAAGTGTCCCGTGTGTGTGTGTGTGTGTGTGTGTGAAGATGCCCTGGCAGCCTGTAACTACCTTCCCCAGTCGAGGGAGAAGATCATTGCTGCTCTGTTCAAAGCCCTCAACTCCACCAACAGTGAACTGCAGGAGGCCGGGGAGGCATGCATGAGGAAGGTCTGTATACACACACACACACACACACACACACACCAACATACACGCCCTCCCTCTCGTCGTGTCTCCTTTAGGGCTTTGTCCTCTTCACATCCCTGTTTTATTTCCCTTTTCTTCTCATCCCTCAGTTCTTATAACAACTTTCTCCTATTTCGGTAGACTCCCCTCCATCCATTTTCTCCACAGTAACCTCTCCCTCTCCGCCGGGGCTTCATTCCTCCGTGTCCTTCCTCTCCTCCAATCTGCCCCTCTGCGCCGCGGTCTCCCGCCCCATTTCTCCACCTCTCCTCCCCCCCTCATCTTTTCTTCTCGGCCGGGCTAACACTAATGAGCGTTGCCAGCCGGAGATCGATACAGGATGGAGTGTTTGTTCGCCGAGCTGAGAGGAAAATGAATGTGGCGGCCATGCATCATCCCTTCTTGTACGTGCGCGTGTCCTAATTGCAGAGGCCCCTCGGCCTCGGCCCAGCCCTTCAGGCTCGCCGCCCCGGAGCCCTGAAGACGTGCAGATGTAGAATCCTCCACCCCTGATGTCATCATTGTAGAATAAGTGGGGGACGCACACTTTCTGCACATTTGGTTGGTATGGAGGAACTGATGTGTGTGTGTGTGTGTGTGTGTGTCTCTCAGTTCCTGGAAGGGGCCACCATCGAGGTGGACCAGATCCACACCCACATGCGCCCCCTGCTGATGATGCTGGGCGACTACCGCAGCCTGACGCTCAACGTGGTCAACAGGCTCACCTCTGTCACGCGCCTCTTCCCCAACTCCTTCAACGACAAGTTCTGTGACCAGATGATGGTGAGGTTGACCGGGGGGACAGACACACAGGGCTGTCTGTGGTCCTTATCTGATGTTGACCGCTGGCGCTGAGAAGGTGGCTCTGAAAGAAGCAACTCACTCAGTCTTTCTTTCTCTGTGTCTCTCTCTCTCTCTTTCTCAGCAACACCTGAGGAAGTGGATGGAGGTTGTAGTGATAACCCACAAAGGAGGCCAGCGTAGCGATGGCAGTGTGAGTATACACACACAAACACACACACACACACGCGCAGAGAGAGCTCGGTCAATAGAACTGTCTGCTGGCACTAGGGTGTAAAGTGCTCTGTGCACATCTAAGCTATCACACTGTACCCACTGACACCTCAGGAGCCCTGAAGAGGGGGCAGAGTATCCCCTGTACACACACACCTTCCCCCAACACACACACAACACCTACCCACAACACAAAGTCTCCAGCCCCCCCCCCCCCCCCCCCCCCACAGCGTTGTGGCCTCTCCTAGATGAGAAGAGTGGCCATATTACAATCAATGATTAATTAGGCGCCTGGTTGTCGCGGCGCTGCCTCCCCTGTTATCTCCCGGACAGATAACCTTGGTAGACGGGAGGGAAAAGGTGAGGCCGCCCGCCTGCCCGGCCCGGCCCGGCCCTCCTTCCCTCCCACTGAAATAGCCTCCATTCTTTTCCTCCCCCAACCTTTCTTCTCTGCTCAGACGCAGGGAGCTAATGAGATGTAAATTGGACCCCTCTGTTCCTGCCCCCCCCCCCCCCCCCCCCCCAGAGCACAGTGACAGCCGGGTCCTGGGACGACAATGAGAGCAGGGTCACCGGGTCATTGGCTGAGGGGGGAGGGAGGCGAGGAGGGAGGGGGAGGTAGAAGGGTGGATGGAAAGAAGGGATGGGGGTAGGGTCACGGGGGAGAAGAGATGGGGTTGGAGGAGGAGTGACTGACTTGGGGGGGGTGGGCGGAGATGGAGATGGAGGGAAGTTATAGGGCAGGCAGACCCCCGGCTCGGTTTTGATCCTGGGGAAACGGAGGCAGTTTTCCTTTCCCCAAACCCGAGCCCCCCCCCTCTCACTGAAGCAAATGTCAAACCCATGAGTCTTTATTTTTAACTGTGCCATTTGAAACGTCACAGTAACCTTCGCACCCACCTGTTCATCTTACACACACCTGACACACACACACCTGACTCACACACACACATACACACACCTGACTCACACACACCTGACTCACACACACACCTGACTCACACACACACATACACACACCTGACTCACACACACACACCTGACTCACACACACACACCTGACTCACACACACACCTGACTCACATACACGCTGCTTTGCTGACTCTGTCCCCGTTGTTTCCCGTTTCCGGCACAGCCTGCATTGGAGGGCGTGGAGGTGAGACTGGGCCTGGGGTGGCGCCCCCTAGCGGTGACGCTACATCACTGCTGTTGTGGTTGAACCGTAGTTGAACCGTTGTGGTGGTGGTGGTAGCAGTAGTGGTGGTTGGTGGTGGAGTCACCCTGTCATTCTTCTGTGTCTTGTGTGTTCCGTGTTCGTATTCCGTGTGTCGCTCCAGTGGCCTTAGAGCCACTCTAACCCAGTCTAACCCGGTGGTTCCTTCTCACCATAATCACACGCCTTCTGCCATCTAACTCCATCACATAGATGTGTGTAGATAACATGTTACTATGTTAGTTTCCCACTGTACTGAGGCAGCAGGCTTCAACACTGTTTAGAAGCAGGGTTGCTGGATGAGGGAGCAGTCAACTGTACGGTTCTGCTAGATAAAAGTTCTTTCAGTGAAAGGACAACTGCCCTGTAACTAGATGATAGCCTAGATGTGACTCCCTTCATCCTGGCTCCCCTATACATCCCAGGAATAGCCCAGATGTGACCTCTGAATCCAGCAGGGACCTACTCCTGTCTCCTCACAGTGCTGGCCTGTCTGTTTATGTAGGTCCTGGTCCAGGAGGCTCAAGTGAGGTTAACATGCTCTTTTTATCTCTCTCGCTCTCGCTTTCACCCTCTCCAGGAGATGAAGATATGTTCAGCCATCATCAACCTGTTCCACCTGATCCCGGCCGCCCCTCAGACCCTGGTCAAACCCCTGCTGGAAGTGGTCATGAAGACAGAGAGGGCCATGCTCATAGAGGTACAGTCTGCTTGGCGTGTGTGTGTGTGTACATGTGTTTCTTTTGCCCGTGTGTATACACAGACGTGTATGTGCGTTAGGGATGGATGATTGAACGACGTTTTATGTTCAGTTATAATTTTGGCTTCCTATGTCAATGCCAAAGTCGACGGGTAGTCGTGTAACATAACGGCGATCTCAATATTAGGATTTGGGCCTTGGCCTGGGCCTTCACCGAGCAGCCCCAGTGTGTGTCTGCGTGTCTTAACGGGGTCGATCCTCTCCTCCGTCCCCCCCCCAGGCCGGCAGTCCGTTCCGGGAGCCCCTGATCAAGTTCCTGACCCGCCACCCCTCCCAGACCGTGGAGCTGTTCATGATGGAGGCCACGCTCAACGACCCCCAGTGGAGCCGCATGTTCATGGTGACAACATCTCGAAGATGACATTTGGATTCGGATGTCGTTCTCCATGCACATGCAGCAGAGTGATATCCCCCCCCTCCTCCCTGCAGAGCTTCCTGAAGCACAAGGACGCCAAGCCCCTGAGGGACGTGCTGGCCTCCAACCCCAGCCGCTTCGTCCCCCTGCTGGTGCCCACCAGTACTGCAGCCACCGTGCGGCCCGGCTCCCCCTCCACCTCCACCGCCAGGCTGGACCTGCAGTTCCAGGCCATCAAGGTGAACACACACATACACACACACACACACACACACAGAGACCAGACACACACACTTAACGCTGCTGCTAGCTCACGGTGTCACTGTCTTGTCTCTGAGTCTGAGTGGAGCGCAAAATGAAAGTTGTTGAGAAGCTCCGGCCCCAGCCGTGGCCTTCAGACGACCAGTGTCTGAGTAACCCGTGTCTGGTCTCAGATCATCAGTATCATCGTGAAGAACGAGGAGGGCTGGCTGGCCGGGCAGCACTCTCTGGTCAGCCAGCTGAGGAGGGTGTGGGTGAGCGAGGCCTTCCAAGAACGCCACCGCAAGGACAACATGGCCGCCACCAACTGGAAGGAGCCCAAGCTGCTGGCCTTCTGCCTGCTCAGCTACTGCAAGTAAGTGGAGGAGGACACACACACACACACACACGCTCTCTCTTTCCTTGTTTCTCTCTCTCCCTCCCTTTCGGTCCCTGTCTCTCTCGCTCTCCCTCCCTCCTGCGTTGCTGACCTCCTCCTCTCCTCCAGGCGTAACTACTCTGAGATCGAGCTGCTGTTCCAGCTCCTGAGGGCGTTCACCGGCCGCTTCCTCTGCAACATGACCTTCCTGAAGGACTACATGGAGGAGGAGATCCCCAAGAACTACAGCATCGCCCACAAACGAGCCCTCTTCTTCCGCTTCGTGGAGTTCAACGACCCGCACTTCAACGACGAGCTCAAGGCCAAGGTGAGGCGAGAGGATCAGGCTGTGTGTTTGTTTGTGTGTGTGTGTGTGTCCTATGTTGGCTGATTTGTCCTGCTTTTTAGTTGGAAGTGGCTTTGACTTTGTTTCAACCTTTTTCCTTCTGTTGGAGGTCTGTAAGAAAGTGTGTGTGTGTGAGAGACCAGGTGTTTGTGTTTAGTGTGTATGTGCTTAAAAAATATATTGTGTTGGGGCCTGTATGATGCATGCCGGCGCCCTACACACACACACACACACACACACACACGTACACACACACATGGACAGCAACTCCACTGAGTATGTACGGGTCGACAGAAGAGGCTTGCTCTCACACACCCCAGTGGGCCGTCTGGCCAGAACCAAGTTGCAGATTCAGGAACACACACACACTTGTTTATCGCTGGTGTCGCCTTCGCTCGGGCGAGGAGAGGGGCTGTTGGAAAGAGGCTGCTAGAAGATGAAAAGGTTGGGGAGTATGAAGTCATATTTCACTCATGTCATCCTTTTGTCTGTGTTCTCTGCTGAAACACCGGAACGTTCCGGGTTCCTCTCAAATTCTGCTCACATAGTTATTCTCCCCTTAATTGTCTTCCTCTGGCGAGGAACAGATGCCAGGTGTGTGTGTGTGTGAGAGAGACATGCAGAGAGTGGGAGGTAGAGAGTGTGCGTGTGTTTTACCTCCACTGACATTTAAATAATTGACTTAAGCTTTCTCCTGGAATCTTGGCACCGTTGGGAGGTGTGTGTAGCTAGCCTGGCATGCCGATGAAGAGAGGGAAGGGGGGAGAGAGGGAGAGATGGAGAGACACAGACACATATTGAAATGGAGGGAGGGACACAGAGAGAGAGAGAGAACAGCAGCAACCCTGGGTATTGTGCGGTTGGATCTGTCATGGCTGTCTGCCATAGCTGCTGTCCAGACCTCTTCCCTGGACTGAGGTTCACATGACCGAGGAGGAGGAGGAAACACTCAACTGGCTGCTGTTGCATCCCTGTAAACAGTATAGATGATATCGTTTTTTATAGAGATAAGTCAAATCAATGTTTTCTGTTCAACTGCATTCATAGATGTTGTTTGTGTTGCAAACTACTGAGCTCTCCTCATTCTCCTTTCATCTCTTTGTCGCCCGCCCCCCTCCTTTCCTGCCCCCTTCCACCTCCTTCTGCTTTCCTCCCACTATTTCCGCCCCTCCTCCCTTTCCTTCATCCCTCCTCCCTATGTCCCTCATAGCTGAGACAATAGTTGATAAAAAATGATCTAATAGAGCCATACTCCTCCACACCCGCCCCATCCTCCTCCCTCTAACGAGCTGTGTGTGTGTGTGTGTGTGTTACGCACTGTGTGTGCAGCATACGTCTGGCCTCTCCTGAGGAGGTGTGTGGAACAGCCTCACACTGCTGTAACGACACCCGTACACACGCGCGCACACACACACAGACAGACACTAGCTGCAGGGGGGCACTCATCATCCAACGGCACTAGAGTAATGTGTGGCAACGTCTCCCTGATTGATATCACAAAGCTTTGGAAATAATGGGCTCAGACGACTGATTGAGCTTGTGAGTGTGTGTGTGTGTGTGTGTTTTACTGGTTAATGTTAAGGGCTGGAGTATGTGCGGCAGAATCGGTGTCTCTCTAACGAGGCCCATCATTTGAGAGTTCATTAAGAGATTTGAAGCAACTGCAGTCGTTTACTGAGAGCGAGGCTTTCTCTGCTCATACATCTGCCCACCTGTCAGCCGCCACGCGCCTCTCCCCCCTCCTGCAGAGGGGCGTTCACAGCGAGGGGCAGAGCGAGGGACGGGGCGGGGCGAGGGGCGGGGCGAGGCACATGGCTCTTTGTTTCTTTTGACTGCCTTGTCACCTGCAGCTGCTTCTTCATTCGCTGAGAGAGGACAGGAGGAATGTTGATAGACCCTAGGTTTGCTGTTTCCTGGGCATATCTGTTAAAGTACCTGTGTCCAGGATGTCTGAGTGTGTGTGTGTGTGTGTGTGTGTGTGTGTATCTGTGAGTGTCTCTTGTGTCTGTGTGTGTGCCCTCGGCTGACCCCCTGTGTTGCTCCTGCTTCCTGTCCTCCAGGTGTTGCAGCACATCCTGAACCCAGCCTTCCTCTACAGCTTTGAGAAGGGGGAGGGGGAGCAGCTCCTGGGCCCCCCCAACCCTGAGGGGGACAACCCCGAGAGCATCACCAGCGTCTTCATCACCAAGGTAACCACCTACACACACTTTCACACATATAGACACACACACACCTACCCACACTTTCACACATACAGATACACACACACACATACACACATGCACGCTCTCTCAGACAGGCTCACACATTCACATACTCACACACACAAACATCCATCTCTTCCCCCCCCCCCCCCCCCTTATCATTCCACCAGGACTCTGTCCCTGGTCATCCCTTTATTCTCCATCTCCTTCAACCTTTCCTCCATGCTCATTCTCTCTCTCACTCATCCTCCTGTCCCTCGTCCATCCTGCGGCTCTTCTGTCCTCTTGTCGTCACCTCCCTCGTCCCTCTCTCCTCCCATTATGGGTTCCATCCATCAGGCCAGACCATAATGTCTTGCTCTGGGTGAGGTAAATGTCAGCGTTGCCATAGTGAAAGGTCAGTGTTTGTTTGCGTAAGTGTAAATGAGACCACAGGCTAGGCGCACCCAGCAGTGTTGAATGTTCCGGTATGGTCTGAGCTCACACACACCGCCCACACACACACACACAACACAAAGAAGAAGAAAAAAACGGAACGTTTTTAGTCAGGATCATGTTCCACGGAATAGTGTCTAGGCAAATAGACCGTCCCCCCTCTCATCATAGTAGACCTGGGAAGACGACAAGGACACGCATCAACTGGTAACCCGCACATATCAGATCACAGGATCAAGCTGACCTCAGATCCCCCCCCCTCCCCGACCGTCTGATGTGTAACCCCTCCACCCCCATGACCGTCTGTGATGTGTAACCCCTCCCCATGACCGTCTGTGATGTGTAACCCCTCCCCCCCCCCATGACCGTCTGTGATGTGTAACCCCTCCCCCCCCCCATGACCGTCTGTGATGTGTAACCCCTCCCCCTCCCCATGACCGTCTGTGATGTGTAACCCCTCCCCATGACCGTCTGTGATGTGTAACCCCTCCCCATGACCGTCTGTGATGTGTAACCCCTCCCCCCCCCCATGACCGTCTGTGATGTGTAACCCCTCCCCCCCCCATGACCGTCTGTGATGTGTAACCCCTCCCCCCCCATGACCGTCTGTGATGTGTAACCCCTCCCCCCCCCCATGACCGTCTGTGATGTGTAACCCCTCCCCCCCCCATGACCGTCTGTGATGTGTAACCCCTCCCCCTCCCCATGACCGTCTGTGATGTGTAACCCCTCCCCCCCCCCATGACCGTCTGTGATGTGTAACCCCTCCCCCTCCCCATGACCGTCTGTGATGTGTAACCCCTCCCCCCCCCATGACCGTCTGTGATGTGTAACCCCTCCCCCTCCCCATGACCGTCTGTGATGTGTAACCCCTCCCCCCCCCCATGACCGTCTGTGATGTGTAACCCCTCCCCCCCCCCATGACCGTCTGTGATGTGTAACCCCTCCCCCCCCCCATGACCGTCTGTGATGTGTAACCCCTCCCCCTCCCCATGACCGTCTGTGATGTGTAACCCCTCCCCATGACCGTCTGTGATGTGTAACCCCTCCCCCTCCCCATGACCGTCTGTGATGTGTAACCCCTCCCCCTCCCCATGACCGTCTGTGATGTGTAACCCCTCCCCAGGTGCTGGACCCGGAGAAGCAGGCTGACCTGCTGGACTCCCTGCGCATCTACCTGCTCCAGTTCTCCACCCTGCTGGTGGAGCACGCTCCCCACCACATCCACGACAACAACAAGTCCCGCAACAGCAAGCTGCGGCGCCTCATGACCTTTGCCTGGCCCTGCCTGCTGCCCAAGGCCTGCGTGGACCCCGCCTGCAAGTACAGCGGGCACCTCCTCCTCGCGCACATCATCGCAAAGTTCGCCATCCACAAGAAGATCGTCCTGCAGGTGAGGAGGAGGAGGAGGAAGAGGGGTGGTGGGGTGGTGGAGAAGCTGAGGTGAAGTTCACACACGGGGTCGAGGAAGGAAGGATCTTCTGACGAGAGCTTTGTGTGTGTGTGTGTGTGTCTGTGTGTGTGTGTGCGCTCCCTCCCGTGGCCCCCAGGTCTTCCACAGCCTGCTGAAGGCCCACACCATGGAGGCACGGGCCATCGTGCGGCAGGCCATGGCCATCCTGACGCCGGCCGTTCCCGCCCGCATGGAGGACGGCCACCAGATGCTGACCCACTGGACCCGCAAGATTATCGTGGAGGAGGGCCACACCGTGCCCCAGCTGGTGCACATACTGCACCTCATAGTGCAGCACTTCAGGGTGGGCACGCACACAACCTTCACAGTCACACACACACTTTCACAGGCACACACTTTCACAGGCACACACTTTCACAGGCACACACTTTCACAGGCACACACTTTCACAGGCACACACTTTCACAGGCACACACTTTCACCGACACACACACTTTCACCGACACACACACTTTCACTGACACACACACTTTCACTGACACACACACTTTCACTGACACACACACTTTCACTGACACACACACTTTCACTGACACACACTTTCACTGACACACACTTTCACTGACACACACTTTCACAGTCACACGCATACGTTCTGAGTATATATTTAGAGGCAGCCGCATATCCGCTACGGAAACCTCCAAACCCATATGTGTACGCACGTCATTCATCACTGGTCCTCGGATAGGCACGCGCGCGCACACACACACACGCCAACAGACACACGACCTGTCTCATCGTAATCATCCTGGCTGGCCTTGGTAAGTGACATTTAGTGAGAGTGGATTGGTGTGTATGAGCTCCTTTCCATCCATTCTCTGACACGCAGCTCTCTCTGCCTCCATGACTAATCCATACTAATCACATCAGCATAATCACACCAGGGACTCTCACTGGAAAATGATAGGCAGCTGTGTGTGTGTGTGATGGACAGGCCCTAGTCCCCTCTGCTGGGCCCAGTCAGCCATCAGCAGTAATTACTCTCCATTTTGAAGATGTGAACGGCTTTCATATCATCTAGCCTATACTGACAGCCTTCAGATTGGAGTCTGATCTCTCTCTCTCTCCCATGTGTGACAATTTGTGTGGACCTAAACGTCAAGCGTAAGAGTCAGACTGGGTACATCGTGAGGCTAACGGTCGCCGGTTCAGAATTGAGCGTCCTAGTAATGCTGTTGTTCTTCTGTAACCTGCCCCCCCCACAGGTGTACTACCCAGTCAGGCACCACCTGGTGCAGCACATGATCAGCGCCATGCAGCGCCTGGGCTTCACGCCCAGCGTGACCATCGAGCAGAGGAAGCTGGCCGTGGACCTGGCCGAGGTCGTCATCAAGTGGGAGCTGCAGAGGATCAAGGACCAGCAGGTGAGAGAGTTGAGACGGGCCCGCACACACACACGTGCACTCTACACTCCATCACTACCCCCTCCCCTCACTGCTTCCCAGTAGAACTGTAAGGTATCATGACATGATGGGTAACTCTCTCCCCCCTCAGCCTGAGTCTGAATCTGACCCGGCCCCCTCTGGAGAGGGCTCCTGCCCGGCGACAGGAGCCGGGGTGAAGAGGGGCCTCTCCATGGACGCTGCCTCCTCCTCCTCTTCCTCCTCCTCGTCCGCCTCCTCCTCCTCCGCCGCCGCCACTCCCGGGCCGGACGCCAAGAGGTTCCGCACCGCCGCCGGCGCCGTGTCCACGGTAACAGCACCCAAACCACCGGTAAAGGAGGCAGAGCAGACCTGGGGCGGAACCCGCTGATACACCTCTCAATGGAGATTCTGTCCTTCTCCACCTCCCTCTGACCCCCCTCCCTTTCCCTGTTTCTATCTCTCTCTCTCTTGCCCTCTCTGTGGCTCTTTGTTGTTCTCCCGCTCGCTCTCCCCCCCAATGGAGGTTTGTTATAGTAACTTGATATGGGTCTGTGAAGCCAGCATGTACAACATCTTCCATCTCTTTTCTCACACTTGTCATCCCTCTTTCTTATTTGTATTGGTATATAAAATGTGTTTGTGCATGCTCTAAGATGGTACCAACGTTCGTGTGTGTCTAGGTGTTTGGCCGTAGTCAGTCCATGCCAGGCACGGAGACCCTGCTCACCAAGCCGGTAGAGAAACAACACACTGACACCGTGGTCAACTTCCTCATCAGGATCGCCTGCCAGGTAACACACACACACACACACACACACACACACACACACACACACACACACACACACACGACTCCCTCAGACCACCTGGTCTCAGTGGTCTAGATAGGACACCATTGACAGTCATGCGCACACACACACACACACACACACACAGAGATTTGAGCAGGGCAGGCGACCTCTGGTTGTTACAAACACAGCTGTCCCCTGCACGCAGTGACAGAGCTGTCCTTGGTTGTGTTGGGGCTGTCACCTTGACTAGACTGTAGGGGTCACCAGACTGTACCTACACACTGGGACGTCTGCCATCTTAACATACACACACACACACACAGGACCGAGACCCCTGGACATGCATGGGATACCTAATACCACCGTGATGGGACCGGAGTTATGGTGGTTACAATCAGGCTGATGAGGATGTTGCTGTGGAAATGGTGACCGTGATGATGATGAGGCCCCTCCCCCCCAGGTGAATGACAGCACCAGCGTGGCCGGCTCCCCAGGAGAGCTGTTGTCACGGCGCTGCGTGAGCCTGATGAAGACTGCTCTCAGACCCGACATGTGGCCCAGGGCGGAGCTCAAACTGCAGTGGTTCGACAAGCTGCTCATGACCGTGGTGAGTCCCTCCTCTGCTCCGCTGTGCTCTCCTCTCTCTCCTCCTCCTCTCCTCCGCTGTGCTCTCCTCTCTCTCCTCCTCTGCTCCGCTGTGCTCTGCTGTCCTGGTCCTGTATCTCCCTGGGCCTCGTCTCTCCAGGACCACTGAACACACGCCAGGTGTGTTCCCCCTGGTGCGTGTGTGCTGTCCTGGGGGAGGCCCTCCTCTTCCAAGCTGTCCGCGGCTCCAATCCAGTCGTGTGTCGCCGTGGCCCCCAGAGCTCCGTGTGGCGCTCTCTCTGGTGACTCGCTCTCTCTCAGCCCAGCATCCTGGCCATGGCGTCTGGCTGTGTTTTGGGCTCCAGCACTTTTGTCTCTTATCTGTAATACGGTGACTGGAGGCGGCGCGGAAGTTAATGACTAAATAATGACAGCAGGGAGATAACCGGAGTCCACCAGGACTGCACTGCCCTCCTCTCCCACCTGTTATCCTCCTGTTCAAATCCCCACTCTCTCTCTCTCATTTTCACCCACTCTCCATCCCATTCTCCAGAGGTTATCTCAGCTGAGCTTCGTGTCTTGTCTGTCTGACTGCAGCTTAAATGTTTTGCAACCCCCCCCACCCTCTTCTCTCCTCTTCCCCCCACCCCGCCTCTTCTCCTCCCACTCTCCTCCTCCTCTCCTACGCCCTCTAATGTCGTCTGATCCACTCCACCCCCCCCCCCCCCCCCAGACCTATTTTCTTCCCAAATCTCTGAGCCCCGCTCCCCAGGGACAGAGCAGGACTGGCCAACAGCCTTATCCAGTCTAATGAACAAGTCTCTAAATTAGATTTGCTTTGTATGATCTCATTCTTCAGCCTTGTCACTGATTAAGGAGCTGGTACAGACACACACACACACACACACACACCAAGGGGCATGGAGTAACAATGAATGCACACACACACACACACACAACCCACCCTTCTCCCAATCCTCCTGAGACCAGGCTCCATTTTGTTTCAGGAAACTCCGATCGATTGTCCCCAGGTTAGGTCAGAGCCTTATCACATGAGTCACCTTGTTTATTAGGCTGGATTAGCCCCGGGATCTGTCTAGATTAGCTCTAATCTTTATCAGATGAACCTCCCCCTGCTGCTCTGGGGGGGTCGATGACTGTTTAGACGACATTTAACAACAGCTTCTGGTTATTGTTCTGTAATTGCTGGTAATCTCTCGGGTTTTGTTGAAGCGTTGTGTATGCTGATTTGGTTTGTATTTTCTAATGTGACAAAGCTCTCTCTTTCTCCTTTCTTCCCCTCTTCTGTTTTTCACCATTGCCACACCTCGATCATTTCCTAACCCTCCCTCCCTCCCTTCCCCTTCCAGGAGCAGCCAGCCCAGGCCAACTTCTCCAACATCTGCACAGGCCTGGAGATCCTCTGCTTCCTGCTGACGGTGCTCCAGTCCCCGGCCATCCTGGCCCACTTCAAGCCCCTGCAGAGGGGCATCGCCGCCTGCATGACCTGCAGCAACACCAAGGTCCTCCGGGCCGTCCACTCCCTGCTGTCCAGGCTCATGAGCATCTTCCCCACTGAGCCCAGTGAGTTTGGACGACACACACACATCTGGACTGACACACTCAGAGGCTTCCATTCTATGTCGGCAGCATTTCTGTCCTCTGAAGTGTTTCTCTCTCTCTCTCAGGTACTTCCACCGTGGCGTCTAAGTACGAGGAGCTGGAGTGCCTGTATGCTGCCGTGGGAAAGGTCATCTACGAGGGCCTCACCAACTACGAGAAGACCACCAGTAGTGCTAACCCTACCCAGCTGTTTGGTGAGACCCTTTCCCCCCTCACGCTTAATAACTTTCACTAACACACACGGGGCTCCCTGAGTCCAGCCGGCAAGGCTGTGAGTGTGTCTCCAGCCTGGAGCACAGGGCTAGCATCTGGCCTCTCAGAGAGAGCCTGGGCGTCTAGGGACCAGATCTGTTACACACACACACACACACACACACATACACGCAATCTCCCTTTTCGCCCCTTCTCCAAATATGCAGCCAGATGCCAGTCCCAGCAAAAAAATCAAAATATCTGCTTATTTTTAATACATGAAGCTAAAACTCTCCACTTACACGGCGATGGCAGTTTTTCCATGTTTCTGTCTAAGTAAGTGCAGCATCTCTGGGCCCACGGTGACAAATGGAGGGCCATCGAAGAGCTCACGCTATTGGATACGGGCTGCCCAGGACGACAGCCCTAGTCAATAGGGCTGACTTCCTGTCCTGTGTCCTGGGGGGTAGAGTTCTGTAAGGGGTGTGTGTGTGTGTGTGTGCGCGCGGTAGGGTACAGTTCCTATCCAGGCTGTATTGATACATGTGTCTGGCCCTGGGTGACACCTTCCACATTTGTCTCCCCCCCTGTCTCTGGGGAGATGAACTGAGGAAGCCATTACTCATGCTTCTCTCTCTCCCCCTTCTCTCTCCTCTCCTCCCTCTCTCCTCCTCTCAGTATACCAGGAACTCTTGTTATTTAGAGACTCTCCCGTGTCCTTGCGGCTCAACTGCACCTCACAAACCAGATGGCCACACCCACAGATAGAAACTTGCTGTGCGTGTGCGTGTGTCCTCGACTAAAAGAGTGAGGATCATGACTAAAGTGATACTCAACCCCCCCACCCCCTCCCCTCTGTGTTTTGCAGGAACTCTGATGATCCTGAAATCTGCCTGCAGCTATAACTCCAGCTACATCGACCGGCTCATATCCGTGTTCATGCGCTCGCTCCAGAAGATGGTCCGGGAACATCTGAGCCCTCAGCAGGCCAACCCTGGAGCCACAGAGACCAGCACAGGTACACACACACATACCCCTGCGCTCCCCTCCTACAGATTCAGCCTCACCAGCTCTCCCAGTAGATACCTTACCAGTTCCCAGTAAGGCTGGGCTCAGGTAACCTGCTTTCTCTTTGTGTGTGTGTGTGTGTGTGTGCGTGCGCGCGCGCGTGTGTGTGTGAGAGAGAGACTGAGGTCACTGCATTGGTCTCCACATACTCCAGTTACCGGCCCTCCCAGTTCTGTCTGCCCACACTACACACACTGTCCTGTGTGAGTACCTGAACTTGCCTGGTGACATTTCGACTGGAGGGGGAGGGTTTACACCCCCACCACACACTCAGTAGCTCAGATATCCCCCTATCTCAGCTCCGCTACAAAGCCCTCTACAGCCCTGTGAATGTCTTTGAGGGTCAGGCAGATCCACAAGCCAGATACCACGTCTCACTAGGGGTTCCAAACACACACACACACACGCGCGCACTCACACACAAACACACACACACACTATCTTTCTCACGCACACACACTCTCACTCAGGCCAGGTACACCAGTCCCAGGGGGAGTGTTTCTTAGTTCCGGTGTCCTCCCAGCATTGTCCCAGCCAGTGCCTCGGGCTGAGGCTCGCACACTGGCATCTTGTGTCTGCTTAGAAGAGAGACCGCAAACCAGGTCAGCCACTGTTGGAGCTTGAAAGCAGAGACTGTGCTGTCGGGCAGGACCGTGTGTTTCCTCTCGTCGTCTGGCCATTCTTCCAGTAAGATTAGCTGTCCCATGTGTGAAGGACCGGGAAAGACGGCTTTCAGTGCATGCCAGACCCTGGACCTTCTGTGCTTGTTCGTCCACACCCGACACACACACACACAAACAAACTCGCTCAAACACCCCAGTGTGAGGCGTTATGGGGTGTTTAGACTGATTCCTAATGACACTGTGTTCTCTGTGGAGGGGAAAACCCGAATCCATAGGGATGTAAAAAACCATGGCAGAGCGTCATCGTAACGAGAGTGCAGAATGAGGTCACATCCGGCAGGGTGTGTGTGTGTGGGGGGTGGGGGTTCCATGATGTCGCAATCGACTCCCAGTGATGTGGTTCCAAGCCCCTTGACCCCTGACCTCTCCCGCCCTCAGTGACCAGCGAGCTGGTGATGCTGAGCCTGGACCTGGTGAAGACCCGCCTGTCCGTCATGAGCATGGAGATGAGGAAGAACTTCATCCAGGTCATCCTCACCTCGCTCATCGAGAAGTCGCCCGACGCCAAGATCCTGCGCGCCGTGGTCAAGATCGTGGAGGAGTGGGTGAAGAACAACTCCCCCATGGCAGCCAATCAGGTGAGAGGATGCAGGCGGATTCCTCCCCCGGCAGGAGGGGGGGAGAAGAGGAGGGGGGGGTGGAAGAGTTAGGGAGGAGAGGATGGGTTGATGGGAGCAGAGGAGGGGTGGATGAGCAGGGGAGGGAGGCTGGCTGGAGGGGTGGAGGAAAGGAGCAAAGGTGCTTCCACTCACTTCCTGATGCATTAAAGATAAATGGACTAAATCAATCTGCTCCCTCTCTCATCTTCACATCCTCTGTGTCTCTATCTATCTCTCTCAATCTATCTCTATCTATCCATCTCTCTCTCTACCTCCACCAGATGCCTAACCTGAGAGAGAAGTCCATCCTGTTGGTGAAGATGATGACCTACATCGAGAAGCGTTTCCCTGACGACCTTGAGCTAAACGCCCAGTTCCTGGACCTCGTTAATTACGTCTACAGGTAATCGCCCTCATCAATCACCCGGCCAGCTGTGTGGACACACACTATCCATCTATATGAGGGGAGAAGAGATAGGGAATGAGTGAGTGCAGACACACACACACACAGTTACAGAGCTAGAGAGAAATTGAATATTTAGTGAAGGAGGTGTAGACAGAAATAAAGTGTAAAAGGAATGGCTTTTTGCCTGGAGGCCTTGACAAGAGGAGACCTAAGCGTACCACTTACCAAACAGAAAGGGAGGGGGGAGGAGGGGGAGGCAGGTGGGACGAGGAGAGGGCAGGGAGGTGAGGGCGAGAACAAGAAGAGTTTGCCCTTGGAATGGAGCCCAACTCTTTAGTCCACTGCCAGACATGATGCTGTGCTCACTGAGACACACACACACCCACAGGTTTGAGGTGGCCTCCTGCATTCTTACACAGCCACACCCCCCCCCCCCCTTCTCTATTCTCTTGAAGAGGACCCGCGAGGCCCATTCCCAAGTAGTAGAATGATGTAGAAATGATGGCACTGGTTATGACTGCTGTTTAAGGTGAGGAGAAACGGTTTGATGTTTCCAGCTACTCCCCTCCCTCAGAGAGACAGCTTTACAACATCTGTTTTCTTCCTCATCTCTCTCTGCCCCGGTGTGACCCTCCTAGCCACGTGTCTTCAACGCATCAATCTTTTTACACGTATATTATTATTATGTTCTTCGAAATACCTGTCGCTTTGACCATGCTTTCGTTTATTGTGAGAGCTGCGAGGTGAAGATTTCCACCGTCCTGATTTGCCCGTTTACCCCCCCCCCCCCCCCCCCGCCTGTCCAATCAGGGACGAGAGCCTGTCGGGCAGCGACATCACGTCCAAGCTGGAGCCCGCCTTCCTGTCTGGCCTGCGCTGTGCCCAGCCCCTCATCAGGGCCAAGTTCTTCGAGGTGTTCGACACGTCCATGAAGCGCCGCGTGTACGAGAGGCTGCTGTACATGTGCTGCTCCCAGAACTGGGAGGCCATGGGCAGCCACTTCTGGATCAAGCAGTGTATAGAGGTGAGGGGGGGGCGGGCGAGGCAGGCTGGGATTGACCCACTGAGGTGAGGAGGGCGGGCGGGGCGGCCTGGGATGGGATCACGGAGGTGAGTGGGTGACTAATTGGTTGACACCCTGTCAATCATTCAGGACCTATCTAGGAATGGTGGGCGGAGCGGGTTGATTTGACGGAAGTTTATTTGAATTTGTTTATGATTGAATGGTTCCCTTTCCTTCGTCTGATCTCTCTCTGTGTCCTCCAGCTGCTGCTGGCTGTGTGTGAGCGGAACAGCATCATCGGCACCAGCTGCCAGGGCTCCATGCTGCCGTCCATCACGCACGTCATCAACCTGGCCGACAGCCACGACCGCGCCGCCTTCGCCATGGCGACGCACATCAAGCAGGAGCCGCGCGAGCGCGAGAACAGCGAGACCAAGGAGGAGGTGAGGCGTGCGCGCACACACAGACACACACACACAGACACACACACACACAGACACACACACACACACAGATAAAGGAGACATTTGAGGACGCACACTCAGGCCTACCCATTATCCCATCAGCAGCCTTCCACGGCATGCTGTTCACACTTCCGGACTCTTTCCACCGGCCTTCAGCCCCTCCAGCACGTGTAATGACTGGAGTTTTTGTGCAGGATGTGGAGATAGACATCGAGCTGGCGCCGGGAGACCAGACGGCACTGCCCAAGACCAAGGAGCAGGCGGAGAGAGACGCTGGGAACCAGCTGCACATGCTCACCAACCGCCACGACAAGTTCCTGGACTCTCTCCGAGAGGTCAAGGTGAGCTCCTCCTCTCCTCCCCTCCCCTCCTCTCCTCTCCTCCCCTCCTCTCCAATCCCTCCTTGCTCTCCATTCCTCCCTCCTTGCTCTCTCCTTTCTCCTCCTCATCCTCCTGTTGTTCCTCTGCCACCTGTTTCGATTGCAGGCTGCAGTCAGGATGCCTTCCTTTGAATATGTGCACCTCTGTAGTCATTGTGATTAAAGATGGTGTGTGTGTGTGTGTGTGTCAGACGGGGGCTCTTCTGAACGCCCTGGTGCAGCTGTGTCACATCTCCACCCCCCTGGCTGAGAGGACCTGGGTCCAGCTCTTCCCCCGCCTCTGGAAGATCCTGTCCGACCGACAGCAACACGTAAGCACACACACACACACTCCCAGACTCCAGCTGACCCTGCCCATGTCCTCTTGGCGTCATGCAGTGGGTGCGACCATGGCCATCTCCTTCCCTGCCAGAAACATGCGGTGGCGCTTAACGACGGCCAATTCATTTATGCCAAATAAAACGTGACGTGTGTGAAAAACTTAACGAGCTTAACGAGGCAGATGCCTGCCGGTGTTTATGGGCTCGTTGAGGAGCCCTGATCTCAAGTGATTGAGGGCTGAGAAAGACTGGAACAAGAAACAGACGTGTTGATAAGCGCGTTTTCACACCACGACAAGGACACGGCCATGAATAGGTCGGGCTTTCACACCCGGCGCTCATTGGGCGTACGCTCTCTTAGGTCACGGCACGAGGAAATCAATTCCAAAGAGAAAATAGAGGATAAAATGGTGTTTAAATAGCGGGATTATGTTCTTTCCCCCCCAGAGCTCACGTTGCCGTGGTGACGGATGGCTGCTTTGTAATTAAGATGTCGCTCGGTCAACAAATAGCGGTTGGATTGAAAGTGACATGTCATGAGTCAATGGGGGACATTGAGCAGACAGTATAATCACTGCATCCACTGACACATCACTTATTTCTGTGTAAGGAAGAGCATTAGGGGTCTGGAAAAGATGCAGTATGGCATGCTGTGTCAACTGGGACTGTCCTTATGAGCAGCCGTCTTACCCCTTGCCCTGTCTCCACAACCCCTTTCCTCATCCCCCTCTCTGCCCCTCTCAACCCTCTCCCTGCCCCCCTTTCCCTGCCTGCCTCCCCCACCCCCCCAGGCCCTGTCGGGGGAGATGAGCCCCTTCCTGTGCAGTGGGAGCCACCAGTCTCAGAGGGACTGCCAGCCCAGCGCCCTCAACTGCTTCGTGGAGTCCATGTCCCAGTGCGTGCCCCCCATCCCCATCCGGCCGTGCGTGCTCAAGTACCTGGGCAAGACCCACAACCTGTGGCTGCGCTCCACCCTCATGCTGGAGCAGCAGGCCTTCGAGAAGGGCCTCAGCCTGCACAGCAAGCCCAAGCAGAGCACCGACTTCTACGAGCAGGAGAGCATCACGCCCCCCCAGCAGGTAGGTACACTGGGGGGGGTGGGGGGGTGCACAGCAGGGCAGTGGGTCCTTCCAGGCAGCCGGGTCTCTCTCTTAGTGGAGGGGGTGTACATGTGGTGGGAAGGCTGGTAAGATTCTTCTTTTCCTCTCCCAACCTCCCAGGAGATCCTGGACTCCCTGGCGGAGCTGTACTCCCTCCTGCAGGAGGAGGACATGTGGGCGGGGCTCTGGCAGAAGCGCTGCAAGTTCCCGGAGACCGCCACCGCCATCGCGTACGAGCAGCACGGCTTCTTCGAGCAGGTGAGGCTCCCGCCCCGCCCCGGCGCTCCTCTGGTCACATGACCCAGAACGGAGGGTTGGGGGTCAATACCTGGCAGAGGTTGTGTGTGTTATAGTCATGCTGTGTTATGCAGACTAGATAACACCGTGGTGTGTGTGTGTGTGTTCAGGCCCAGGAGAGCTATGAAAAGGCCATGGAGAAGGCCCGGAAGGAGCATGAGAGGAGCAACACCTCCCCGGCCATCTTCCCTGAGTACCAGCTCTGGGAGGACCACTGGATACGGTGAGGACAGGCCCTGGGTCTACAGGCCTATCTGTCTGTCTGTATATCTGGATACAGTGAGGACAGGCCCTGGGTCTACAGGCCTATCTGTCTGTCTGTATATCTGGATACAGTGAGGACAGGCCCTGGGTCTACAGGCCTATCTGTCTGTCTTTATATCTGGATACAGTGAGGACAGGCCCTGGGTCTACAGGCCTATCTGTCTGTCTGTATATCTGGATACAGTGAGGACAGGCCCTGGGGTTGTCTGTCTCTTTTTCATCGGAAACGAAACGCCACACTCTTTTTTTCAATTTTAAAGAATATTAATGATCTATGAGGCTAGCGGTGCTATGAACCAGGCCTCTAGGGGGAGCTGTGGGGCTCCAGCCATGTTGCCCCCCCCCCCCCCCCTGACCCATGTCTCTCTGCTGGGTCTGCAGGTGCTCCAAGGAGCTGAACCAGTGGGAACCCCTGACGGAGTACGGCCAGTCCAAAGGCCACAGCAACCCCTACCTGGTGCTGGAGTGTGCCTGGAGGGTCTCCAACTGGGCAGCCATGAAGGAGGCGCTGGTACAGGTGAGGGAAACACACACACACACACACACACACACACACTCACCATACACAGAAGAACCAGCGGCCCAGTATAACTAGAAACATGTACGCAGAAACACGCATCCAGAGAAACACACTTGGACACCCCGACTTGCAGCTAGTCTATAACACTTTGTCTCCCTATATATGCCTGGTTGAGTTAACTCCCCTTGTTTATTGAACCGTACAGTCCACTCCAGTGTGTCTGAACCCTCCTGTTGTCTGGGTGAGCTACGGCAGGCTGTGTCTAGGCCCAGGCCCAGGTCCCCCAACACCACTTCCAGAGAGCAGCTCGTTAAGATGAGAAAATGTACTCAGGGCCCGGTGGCAGCCAAATGTATTGGGCCGGTGTGGAGAAAGAAAAAGGGGAAAAAAGCAAGCTAAACAAAGTAGTGTTGGAGGATGGGGATGGGGATGGCACCTGACACATGACTGATACGGCGGGCACTCATCTCAAGGAGACCTGCTGCACCGCCCTCAGCTCTCTGTCCTGAGGTGACAGCTAATTAAATCTGTCTGGGGCAACGGCGCTCTCCACTTCCTCCCCTTCTCCCCCTCCTCTCTCACTCACTCTCACTCCTTCTTTCTTTCGCTCTTTTGTTTGTTTTCCTTTCTCCGTTTTTTCTTCTTTTCAATCACTTCTCTTTGATTTCTGTTTATCCATTTCTCTCTCTTTCTCTGTTTTTCTCCCCCTCCCTCCCTGCGACTTGTTTTCTTGCATCTAATATTTGTTTAATATATTCTCTCCTGTGGAGAGAGTGACTAATTGCTCTGGGTTCTGGCGGCGAGTGATTGGTCCCTTTGTGTGGGAGGGCCAGGCTTCAGGGCCGGCCCACAGGAAGTCGCACGTCCCGGCTTTCAATTACGCCGCTGATAAGGGCAGCCCTGCTCCCAGACAGATATATCACCGGCCGCCTGTGATAAGTGCATGTTTCCTCCTCCTACGCATTGTCGCACACGCACACGCACACACACACTGAGGAAAAACAGTCGTAAGACACATGCAGCACTTTGCAGGCACACACACACACACTCTTAGTAATCACAAACACTCATGCATGAAGCCCCACACACTGGCTTGGGCCTGGTCAGGCTGACAGGCTCCCTGGGGCTGTTGTTTATGTTGTGGTTGAAGCACTCAGCCTCGAATCAATATCTGGCATTGTGCTTTCTTCCCCTCCGCGTCAGGGCAGACAGGCTGAATAGTCGTAGTCTCCTCTGAAACCGTCCAGCGTACATAGTTTACCATGCTGCCGCATGATCACCTGACGGCAACGCCGACATCATGGAAACGAACGGGCTTCCCGTCGGGACGCACGGATCGATCCGAGTGCAATCTTCATCTCGGGAGATATTCCTGGAATCCCAGTGTGTGACTTGTGCCAATGCGCGCGTGTGTGTGTGTGTGTGGTCTCTTCAACCCAGGTGGAGCTGAGCTGTCCTAAGGAGATGGCGTGGAAGGTGAACATGCACCGGGGCTACCTGGCCATCTGCCACCCGGAGGAGCAGCAGCTGAACTTCATCGAGAGGCTGGTGGAGATGGCCTCCAGCCTGGCCATCCGGGAGTGGAGGAGGCTGCCCCACATCGTCTCCCACGTACACACACCTCTGCTGCAGGTGAGACACACACGGCACCATGGGCTCTGTTGATGGAAACAGCACACACACACACACACTCACACACACATCTGGGTCGCTCACTTTCTCTGCTGTTCCAGAGATTAGGAGGAAAGGCGGCAGTCTATTAGTGGCGGAGAGACCATTGTTGATAACGCTCAGGCTGTCATCCGCACCCCGCTAAACACGGAGGTATAGAATGGAGAGAGATCAGAACAGGAGAGAAGGACTGAGCGAAAACGAGTGACAGAAATGGAGAGAGGGGGCTGAGAGAACGAGGGAGAGGGAGAGAGAGAGAGAGAGAGAGAGAGAGAGAGAGAGAGAGAGAGAGAGAGAGAATGGCTGTAATTACTCTCCTGCCATCAGATAAGGTTTGATGAAGCACCTGCAGAAGAATTACATTTCCATGACTGATGGGCCGTCCCACTGAAGGTTCTAGATGTGGCATCGGCCCATCTTAACAGATCACTGAGAATAATATTGGATTGCCTCATTTATTTGGTTTCGCGCCGGCCGACTTGTGGAAGCTCTGCTAATTGAAGGTGTTGGGCTATCTTCTCACAGCAGGGATTGGAACAGAGCAGCTACTTTGCCATCTGTGTCTTCGAGTGTGAGTGTGTGCATGTGCGCGTGGTCCAATTCATTACATTTGCAGGGAGCCAAACAATCCAGCTCCCCAGAAGAGTGTTGTGAGGGGCTGTAAATATCCTCCAGTCAAGCCAAGCCTGGAACAGAGATGGTGTCAGCCAGACCGAATCAAGTCATTCCCCTCAATGACTAGGGGATTAATCAACAATACCTGGGTTCAGTATTGATATTGACTGACAGGTAGATATTATATGATTGATCATACACCCCACCTTGCGGAATTGAAACCAATCAATAGTGCCCCACTGCAGCCCACTGGAGCCTCTTATCACCTCATCATTCTCACACTTTCCCATCTTATCTGGCTTTCGTTTTTTTTTTTCTCGATCCGATGAGCAATTAGGCTCGCATCATTTCTACTCCCTGCCACCCCCCCCCCCCCCCCTCCCACATCCCAGTAAAGTAGCCATCCCTACAGGTAAATAGGGTCTAAGTCACTTTGATCTGTCCATCTCTCTTCAGAGATGGCTTGTCCGGGGTTTTAGGGCCCTAAAGCCAGTAATGCAGCCCCTGCTAATGAGCTTGGAATAGACTGGTGCTCAGCAGTCATGCTGCTGCGGTCGTGTTAGAGGACCAGGCACTCCCTAAAATCTCCTGGCCTCTTCCATATCTCTTCATCTTTGACTTCTTCACTAAAAAACCCGCCCCCGCCCCTCCTCCCCGCCTCTCGCGTGTTACTTTCCGTCTCTGTCTTTCTGCAGTGTCGTCTTTCTTCTCTGTAACCCGCTCCGCTCTCTCCTTCCCTCCCTGTCTCCCTTTATTCAGCCGAACCGCCTTTCTCCAACTTTCCTTTTCAACCATCCTACTCTCTTAGCCTGCAACCTCTCTAACCCCCCCCCCCCCCTCTCTCTCTCTCTCTCTCTCTCTCTCTCTCTCTCTCTCTCTCTCTCTCTCTCTCTCTCTGTCTCTCTCTCTCTCTCTCTCTCTCTCTCTCTGTCTCTGTCTCTCTCTCTCCCCTCCCCCAGGCTGCCCAGCAGATCATTGAGCTCCAGGAGGCGGCCCAGATCAATGCAGGGCTGCAGCCGGCAAACCTGGGCCGCAACACCAGCCTCCACGACATGAAGACGGTGGTGAAGACCTGGAGGAACCGCCTGCCCATCGTGTCTGACGACCTGTCTCACTGGAGCTCCATCTTCATGTGGAGGCAGCACCACTACCAGGGTACGGCCACGCCCCAGCTCTGCACGGAAAACGGACACACACACACCTGGCACACACATTCTTAACATCCAGGTGTGTCCTTACATGTTACGCACACACACACATACTCAGTAGACAGTGGTCACAGGATGGCGCTTTGTTTGAAAGGCTCCAGTGAGCGGATCCCCTCAGGCTCTCTGTAGCAAGCCGACTTCCTCCAAATGTCAGCTCTCCGAAGCACTCTTCTTCTCTACAGGATTTAACCATCGCACACACACAAGCGGGGGCGTGCTTTTGCTCGCCTCTGGTCCCGCTGTGACTTTGAAAGCATTTAGAGAAGCAGCCACCAAAGAATATGTGTGTGATGATGCGTGGAGCAGCCGGGGCTCAGCCGTGCTCATGGCCCCTCCCCTGGGCGCCTCCCCTGGCCTGGGCGCCTCCCCTGGCCTGGGCGCCTGGCCTGGGCGCCTGGCCTGGGCGCCTGGCCTGGGCGCCTGGCCTGGGCGCCTGGCCTGGGCGCCTGGCCTGGGCGCCTGGCCTGGGCGCCTGGCCTGGGCGCCTGGCCTGGGCGCCTGGCCTGGGCGCCTGGCCTGGGCGCCTGGCCTGGGCGCCTGGCCTGGGCCCGCACACGCCACACAGCTGCCTCGCTTAACAACACACCACACTCTCTGGACGCGCTGTCCACTCATGTCTGGATGTCCTCCCCTCCCTCTCTCTCTCTCTCTCTCTCTCTCTCTCTTTGTTCTCCTACTCCTCCCCCCCCCCCCCCAGCCATTGTGACAGCGTATGAGAACAACACGCAGCACGACCCCAACACCAACAACGCCATGTTGGGCGTCCACGCCTCCGCCTCCGCCATCATCCAGTACGGCAAGATCGCCCGCAAGCAGGTAACGAGGCCGTGTTTTGTCTGTGGTGGTTCTGGGTTCCACTGTTTGGGTGAGGTTCTCATGATGTGCCCCTTGGATTGATGATGCGGATATAACAATCTATAACCTTTGGCCCAAAGACCGGTTCTGTATTTGGAACAGATTTCGCACCGATTGCATGAATAAAAAACTTTGAGTCAGATGAATTGTCTGTAAGGTGTTTAAACTGTGTGTGTGTGTGTGTGTCAGGGCCTGGTGAACGTAGCCCTGGACATCCTGAGTCGCATCCACACCATCCCCACCGTGCCCATCGTCGACTGCTTCCAGAAGATCCGGCAGCAGGTCAAGTGTTACCTGCAGCTGGCCGGAGTCATGGGCAAGAACGAGTGCATGCAGGTAGGAGGGAGATGTGTGTGTGTGTGTGTGTGTGTGTGTGTGTGTACGATATGCTAGAAGTTCACCTGAACAAGCGCTTATTCCAGATGTTTTTTGGTTTCTCCTTGTGTTCCGTGCCGGGACCAGGGTCTGGAGGTGATCGAGTCCACCAACCTCAAGTACTTCACCAAGGAGATGACTGCAGAGTTCTACGCCCTGAAGGGCATGTTCCTGGCCCAGATCAACAAGTATGTCACCTCTTCCTCTCTCTGGACTTGGAGCCCAACACCTGTGGTGGGACTTTTTGATACACGATGACATCATCAATCATTGTGTCATCAAAACGCGCCCATGACAGGTTCACACTGCAGGGTGTTCCTGTGAAGCATGATCCCCCTCTACACACACACACACACACACACCTCCCAGCACCCCCCCTCTCCTCATCATCTTTGACACAAGCCTGCCCCCGCAGAGGTGAAAGACAAATTAGGGGCGTCTTATTAAATATATACGCAACCGAATAATTAACTAACTGGCAATTTGCAGGAATCTCTGGGATCAGCAGAACCGTGTCTGCACCTCAGCAGGGTCTAATGGAATCATTAAGTTCCTCCTTCGACGGGGAAGGGGGGATCTGGGGGGAGCGTGCCATGGGGGGGTTGTGATTGAAAGTGCGTGTGATTGAAAATGTGTGTGTGTGTGTTTGTGAGGGTAAGTGTGCGGCTTGGTAGAGGGAGGGGTGTTTAGAACAGTGAAGCGAGCGAGGAACCTGACACCCCTCGTCGGTTGTCTTGCTTCCCACCGAGTCCTGAACGGGCCCGTTAAGCGACTCCGACACAGGCAACGTGAAGACGACTAGGAGCCCGTAACCAATTACTGTAGGACCCCTGCCACCGGCTCCCCCAAGCAATCAAGACCCTGTTTCTCCATCACCCGCCCGTCTTTCTTTTCTTTTTTTTCTTCGATAAGGCCTTATAATTGATAGCTAGGGAGCCATTTTCAAATACATTCACCCTTGTTTTGGAACCGTTCCCAAAATGGAAGCCATTACCCTGAGCCCTGTTGACATTCCTAACAGGAGGCAGGGGAGAGGGAGGGTGGAGGGGGGTCTGTCCTGTGGCGCAGCCTAACCTTAATTTATTAATCATTGCCTAAACGGGGGGGAAGGGGTCTGTTCACACCATGTGTCCGGAGGGAACCAAAGCCGATTGAGAGCATTGAAACAGCTGATGATTCAGAATGCATCTCAATGTCAGCAAAAAAAAGGATAACGTTCCAGTCAAACGGAGCCCCCCCTCCCCTCCTCCATCTGCCTCGCGTTCCCCGCTATTTAAATGATTCCAAGTTCCAGATTCTCGAACCTGGATAAAGAACCCCTGAAGGAGCCTCAAGTTTATCGCTGCAGTGTTCTGTTTAAGCCCCGGGCTCTTCGGAGTCGAGGTGTTTACAGATCCATAGAGCCATTACCCGGCCCCTGCGACAGCCCTGATGGAAGGCTTGAGACGCTACGTCTAGCCCGAGTGTCACCCTGTATTAAACAGCGGATCAGCCCACATTGATATCACACCCGCCGGCTTAGCGCCTCGTAAACGCCACAAAGTCCCCGTGACTGATAAGTCCCGCCATCTTAAATGCTTACGCTGTAATACTGGGTCGAGGTCCAGGGGAGAGGGGGGCGGGGAGGGGGGTGAAATATGATGGCTATTCATGTGGGAACGCATATTCAGATGGCGATCATCGTCCTAATCTATCTCGCACTTCTTTTCCTCCCCCTCTTTCATTCCTCTCTCTCTCTCTCTCTCTCTCTCTCTCTCTCTCTCTCTCTCTCTCTCTCTCTCTCTCTCTCTCATCTCTCTCTCTCTCATCTCTCTCTCTCTCTCTCTCTCTCTCTCTCTCTCTCTCTCTCTTCCCTCCCTCATCGCCTACGACCCTCTCATACCTCCTCACTCCCACCTTCTCCTCACACATATCCCCTTTCCCTTATCCTCCTGTTTCCCTCCTTCCTCTCCTCTTCAGGTCTGAGGAGGCCAACAAGGCTTTCTCGGCAGCAGTGCAAATGCACGACGTGCTTGTTAAGGTGAGGTTTGTGTGTGTGTGTGTGTCCGGACTTGATAGATAGGTTGTTTTGTATGGGTAGTTCTAGTGTGTGCTGAAAGCCTGACCTGTGTGTGTGTGTGTGTGGTTCTGCTGCCAGGCCTGGGCCATGTGGGGGGACTACCTGGAGAACATCTTTGTCAAGGACCGCCAGCTGCACCTGGGCGTGTCGGCCATCACCTGCTACCTGCACGCCTGCCGGCACCAGAACGAGAGCAAGTCACGCAAGTACCTGGCCAAGGTGAGGCCCATAGCTGACAATCATCACCACTCACCTACCCCACAACACACACACACACACTGACCAGCCCCATCCCTGATCCGGGGCTAATTCACTCAGAGTAAAGGAGTGGGATCACTCTGAAGTCCTCAGCACCAGCCCTCCTGACAACCCAGTATTCAGCTGCCTTTGTTATAAGGCCTTAGACAGATCCTGACCACAGCCCAGCTATCAAGGCATTTGAAGGTCATGTCGACCTTGTTATTATGAACCTGGGCAAGGGTTCCCATCCAACTTCAGCACTTGGACAAACCTGGAGTGTGAGATCATGTCGGCACCGAGATATTTCAACTTGGCATTTGTGGAATGAGGTCCTCATTGGGTAGTTATAAGTCTGACCTTTGAACAAGCGCCGCTGGGATTGTAAACCCTGGAGACACCTGGACTCCTGAGAGGAAGGGAGGGAGATGGGTAAAACAAAGGAGAACTAGATAGGACTAGAGAGAGGGAGATGAAGGGGATGGACAGACATTTAGAGAATGAAAGAACATGACATAACTGATCTCAGTCATTATTCTACCTATGCGTCCGTTTTGTGCTAAACATGGGGTACTATCTGGGTTACCATGGCTATCTCCAGAGCTCACACTGTAGACTGCTACAACACCAACTCTTCCCATTGGCTATGTCACCCTCTCCTAATGAATTCCATTATGAGAGAGAAACAGAGTGTAGCATTTTGGGGAATTATATAGAGTGGGGCTGGGGCTGGCAGGTCTAGCTGACTGTGTTTAGTCTGATAGATGAGAGGAGATGGAGGGTGATTATCTGTAATTATACACAATCTGTGTGGCCTGGCCGTCTCACTCAGGGGGGGTTAATGTCTCCTTCAGAGGCCCCTCTAAAACCTCCCACGTGGGGGCGAGTGTGTGTGAGTGTAGCCTCTATGACGCTGCTATAGCCTGCTAAAAGCACACGCTCCTTAACTTCTGCCCCCCCCCCCCCCCCCCCCAGGTCCTGTGGCTCCTGAGCTTCGACGACAAGAACACGCTGGCCGACGCCGTGGACAAGTACTGCATCGGGGTGCCGCCCATCCAGTGGTTGGCATGGATACCACAGCTGCTGACCTGCCTGGTGGGGTCGGAGGGCAAGCCCCTGCTCAACCTCATCAGCCAGGTGTGTGTGTGTGTGTACGTGTTTTGCCGGTGTGTCTGTCTGTGTGGGCATCGGTGTGCGCTCCCGTCAGCCTAATCAAGATAGATTAACAGCACTCAAGGCCAAAATGGCCTCTCCAGAAACCCCCATTTACCAAATGAAGCATCCTGAATTCTCCCCTGTCGCTCGGAACGCAATTTATTGGCTTCCAACTCCCATCAACGAGACCCCCCCCCTCCCCTCCCATCTTCTGTACATTATTTACCGAAGGGACGATTAAGAAGTTAATATCAGGCATAGTCACAGCGAGGGAGGAGAGGGCATAATTAAATGGAGGACTAATTTGCTTCCCTTAATGGAGTATTATTTCCGAGCAATTTGACGAGCGTGATCTTCAAAGAGTAGTCAGATACCGCAAACGGCTCCTCCTTCCAGCTGGGAAGTTGACAGAGAGACGGAGGGGGGAGACTGAAGGACAGAAAGAGACAGACATGCAAACAGGGCGAGATGGACGGACTGACATCAAATAGACAGCTGGCCATAACTTGACTTGATCCACCGCACGTCTCAACAGCCTGACGGGACCAAACTGGCTAGCCGTGCTACTGGCTGGAAATCGAATGGCTAGACGTGTGTGTGTGTGTGTAAGTGTAAGGGGATTTGATTCATTATTTGGGGACACACAGCTCTCTGCTCCGTGGTGTCCCCCTGTGCTGATTGAAGGGTGAAAGGTTGTCCTCCGTGTAAAAGATAGTAGAAGAGGAGAGAGCCGTCTAATGGACGGGAGCCTTTATCTCCAAGCCCCCGCGCTGAATAATTTAGAGTTTTCTCCGCGCGGCGGAATGTTTTAAAAACGGACGGTGAAATATTGATGAAGGTGAGCGAGGAGCGCCCAGGGGCGAGATGAGAGATGAATCACGCTCGCTTCCAGAGAATCTCACCCCCCCCCCCCCCCCTTTCCTTCTCCACGCCCCCTCCTTTCCTCTCTCCCTCTGCTCCCGGCCTTACCCCGGCGCCAAAATATGACATCCCTCATCTCCCCATTAGCGCTGTGATCTCTCCTTCTCCCTCTCTCTTCCTCCGCTCATCCTCCTCTCCATCCTCCTCTTTCATCTTTAATGCTCAGCTTAACTGCCACTTAGTCCTCTCCTTCCCTCCTCTCTCCCCCGCCTTCTCATCTTGCTATCCTCAGACAGCCCATGCATGTCTCTTTCCCCCCTTATCTGTCTGTCTCTCGGTATCCACTCGGTGTCTCTTCCCCTTCCTTCACATCTTAACTTCTCTTAACTGCTAATGACAGCAGTGTCGTACCCTCGACCAGAGGGCCGACCAAGCACGACCAGGGGATCAAGTAGCAGGCTAATGGGGTACAGGGTGGCTCCTCAGGGGGGACCCGAGAGGTCCTTGCGGTCCGGACCTCGATCAACGCGGGTCCCTCCCCATGCATCAGTGTCAGGTTAAGGGTACATCTCCGCTCCCTGTCTTCAGAGCCCTGTCTCCTCTCACCAGGGGATCTCAAGCTCGTACCTCACTTCCTGTCCGGGCCCAAGGGTGCTAGTGTCAGCTGGCGGGCTTTAAGAGGGGGTTGTGATAACAACCACAGAAGTATGAGAACCTGAGAATGGGTAATGAGGTATGATGCTGTGAGGATGACACCTGGTTGTCATGTCAAGCTTGCTAATAGATCCAGCTCCCAAGCAGAGGGGTTAGCTACTGAGGTGGCAAGGGTGTCGGAGATTAGCGTTCTCTCCTTCTCTCTTTAGTTCTCTCTCTCTGTCTCTCTCCCGCCCCCTCTGTCTCTCTGGCTCCCCGAGGCTGGTGTTGGGGTGTGATGAAGAAAGTGTTTTGTCCGTCTCTTCATAAACGGAGTGACTAAGTTTAGTTGAGTTCTGGATTTTAATAAGTATTATCAATCTGCAGATTGGGAGAGAAAACCAGACCTCTGACAATAAATGACCACACAACACCAGGCTTAGGTCTCAATCATGTCTCTCTCAGCTCTGAAAGCCGCAGGACCATCTTTTATAGGGCACAGGAATGTAAACATAGATAGTGACAGTCAGGCAGTAATGACGTTACAACAGTCTCAGAGGAAGAGATTCACAGCTCCCAACACATGACCACTCAGACTAGAGAGATCATAGTTGGCGCTCTCCTTGTAGTCATGACCAAGGACGTTTACCCAGTACTTTCTCCTGATCACGAACATCTATTAACCCTGACACATAGACACCATCTACTCTTATTAATAGCAAGCTTACATGAGAACATACTAACTAGTATCCAATGACTAGTTATATTGATTAGTGAATAATGTAAGCACACCGGAAATCGCAATTTCTTCCACAGTCGTAACGCGTGTGTGTGTGTGTGTGTCCTGACTCCTCCAGGTGGGCAGGGTGTACCCCCAGGCTGTCTACTTCCCCATCAGGACCCTCTACCTCACGCTCAAGATAGAGCAGAGGGAGCGCTACAAGAGCGGTGAGTTTGGAGCCTCGTTCAAGAAACGTCCTCGAAAGACACCAAAGAGCGAAGCTTGGAACATCAGGTTAACTCCCTCCCCCCCTCCAGACTCGGGCCAGCAGCAGCCCAGCTCGGTGGGCTCCCAGAGCCACTCTGCGTCGGACCCGGGCCCCATCAGGGCCACGGCGCCCATGTGGCGCTGCAGCCGCATCATGCACATGCAGCGGGAGCTGCACCCCACCCTGCTGTCCTCCCTGGAGGGCATCGTGGACCAGATGGTCTGGTTCAGGGAGAACTGGCACGAAGAGGTGAGTGGGAGGGGCTCTGTTCCTATGCCACCTGGTGGGTTGGATTAGATTAGATTAGATAGAGCTGTATTTATTCCCTGAAGGGGAAATTCAGGTGCCAGAGCAGGCCCAGTCAAATGAACATCAAAAGGATCTGTATAAAGCATTACAAGTATCACAGTATTGCATACAGCACAACAGTGTTTAATAGTATATTTACTTCAGAATGTAAAATAACTAAAAGTCAGGTGAGAATTGCTGCAAGTGTTTCCACTACACTGGCTCAAGGACTTGTGTCCAGCTCCCAGACCACCTGGTCATCCAGCCTCAGGGAAGCTGACAGCAACAAGCTTCTGAAGCCTTCTGTTCGTCTTCAGCGCCCACCGTGGCAGAATACGTCTGGTACTGAACAACAAGAAAACTGTGTAGTCTGTCTGTCGTATGCCACCCCCCCTAAAACAGAGCGTGATCAGGCCTGCCATAGCCCAGACACTGGGACAGTGTGTGTCTGGAGGTGTCTGTTAGGGAAGGGGCATTTGGAATTGAATCCCTTTTCCCCCTGTTGTGTAAAAAAAAAAAGAACGAAAACATGCTATCTGATATGGGGGCAGTGTTGGGTTGAGGGGGACTGGGATTCAGGTAGCGCATGTGCACTGGGGCTTGTCTCAGAGTGTGTGTGGGGGGGGGGCAGGTGATTGATAGGAGCAGTGAGCTTATAGGATGAAGCGAGCGGTTCAGGTGTGTGTGTGTGTATTTGGAGCAGAGGGCTCGCAGCTGCAGCCTCTGCGCTCCGTTCCAGTGGGCAGGCAGGGACAGATGCACATTGTGTCACACACACACACACACACACACACACACCCACCCTTCTGTTCTCCCTCTCCCCCCATATGGGAACAGATTCACCTGGCTTCACCTGCTGTGTGTTTTGAGGTTGAGGTGGTGAGGTAGATGGTCCAGCCTCAGGGCCAGGAAGTGTGTGTGTGTGGTTTTGGGCTTCCCACAACCTGGTCACCCCTGCAGGGTGGTCACTGTTACAGATCCCCCCCCCCCCCCTCTTATCTCCCCATGTGCCCTGTACCTACACACCTAACGAGCCGCCCCCCCCCCAGGTGCTCCGCCAGCTCCAGCAGGGCCTGGCCAAGTGCTACTCGGTGGCCTTCGAGAAGTGCGGCGCGGTGACCGACGCCAAGATCACGCCGCAACACGCTGAACTTTGTGAAGAAGCTGGTGAGCACGTTCGGCGTGGGCCTGGAGAACGTGTCCAACGTGTCCACCATGTTCTCCAGCGCGCCTCCGAGTCGCTGGCCCGCCGTGCCCAGGCCACCGCGCAGGACCCCCGTCTTCCAGAAGATGAAGGGCCAGTTCACCACAGGTCAGTGTGTGGCAGTGTGTGTATGTGGCACTAGGATATGCCTAGTATATCAACAGGTATGAGCTTTAAGGGCCTGACGGATGTATTGTCCTACTTTAAGGTTGAGGTATGGGTGTTTGTTGTGGGGAGAGTTTTATCTGTGTGTGTGAATGTGTAGCAGCAGGCGGAACAAGTGGTGTTCCGGAACATAATTGGGGTTCTGAACCAGATGATTTGATTTAAAATGCGTGTGTGAAAGTGTGTTTGTGCTCTGAGCCAGTGTTGATTTCAGGACTGACACAGCTCTGCTAGTAATCCTCCACCACTGCAGCCCTCCATGCATTTCCCACATATACATATTAGACAGGTGCCCATCCAGTATAAAACCGGCCCCAGAGACAGAATGACTGACAGTTTGTCTGCCTGGAAGTGTGTGTGTGTGTGCGCGTGTGTTCCTCCCATTCCATAAGCAGGTTGAACCACAGTTCGCTGGCCTCCGTGGTCAAAAGCAGGCCTTGTCTGCTCCAGCCCACACAGCCCAAATAAACCCTGTGCCTGGCCCCCAGCCACGAGTTCTCTCATGACTGCCTGCTCTCTCTCTCACTCTCTCTCTCTCTCTCTCTCTCTCTCTCTCTCTCTCTCTCTCTCTCTCTCTCTCTCTCTCTCTCTCTCTCTCTCTCTCTCCTCTCTCTCTCTCTCTCTCTCTCTCTCCTCTCTCTCTCTCTCTCTCTCTCTGCCTCTCTCTCTCTCTCCATCTCCATCCACCCACGCAGCCTGTCAGTCTCTTCCTCCTCTCAGTTCGCCTTCCTCCACCTCCTCTCTCCACGCTTTCCTCCTTATATCCCTCATCCCTCTCTCTCTCTCCCCACCCCCTCATCCGTCTCTCCTTGGTATGTCTGCCACCGGTTTAGTGAGGGGCCAGCAGAGCTATGGTGCTTGGCTCTGGGATGGAGGCAGAGCTGGAGAGAGAGAATGAATGGAACGGAAGAAAAGGGAGTGTGGGGAGAGGATGAGGGAGGGGGAGGAGAAAGTGTGTGTGTGTGTGTGTGTGTGTGTGTGTGTGGCAGAGCGGGTGGCATTCCTGCGCTCCAGATGTTACAGTGCCAGCTGCGTTGGCACGTCCCACTCACAGGGTGACTGGCGACCGGCTCTCCCCAGCTGTGCCCACGGCAACGGGACGCTGGAGACAAACCAGGGCCGATCTGTAGAGCGGAACAAACAGGGTTTACAGCCAGCCATCCATCTCTCGCTCCCTCCCACTTCCTCTCCCCCCTCCATCCCCCCCTCTCCTTGTCACTCCTCCTCTCCTCCTTTTCCCTTCTCTTTCACCCTTTTTCTTCATCACGCTCTCCTCTCCCTCACCCTATACTTTGCCTTTCTCTCTCACCCTCCTTTCTCCCTCTCTGTTCTCCTCCCGTCTCCCCCCTTCTCCCCCCTCACTGTTAGATGGTTTGTGTGCTGGAACATATGGGTTTGTGAGCGCACACATTTGGCAGAAGAGAAAGTTCTCAAATCCAATTACAGTGCAGGCTATCTGCATGAGTTATAGTTCTGACTGAGCTCATTACTCTATAACACAGGGAGAGAGAGATGTCTGTTAATACCCTGGGAGGGTTCTCTCCCTTGGTACTCCCCCCCCACCCCCCCCCCACCCACCCCCCACACACACACACACACACACACACACACACATACACACACACACACACCACACAACACACACACACCCCAACACTCCCACTTCAATGCTGTTTGTTAGCTGGGACAGGACTGTGTAGGACAGTGTGTGTGTAGGTTTGTGAATCCTTGATAAACCATCAATAAAGGAGGTGGGAGGTCGTGAAAGTTGATGACTGTACTCTAGACTAACGTGAATCATTCAGTTAATTGTTACCAAGTACGCTGTACATTTGATACACGAGTCCCCCCCTCCAACCAATCTTGTTTCTTTTTGTCCCCTCTCTCTCCCTCCTCCCCTCCAGACTTTGACTTCAGTGTCCCAGGCTCCATGAAGCTCCACAACCTCATCTCCAAGCTGAAGAAGTGGATCAAGATCCTTGAGGCCAAGACCAAGCAGCTGCCCAAGTTCTTCCTGATCGAGGAGAAGTGTCAGCTTCCTCAGCAACTCTCAGCGCAGACCGCCGAGGTGGAGATCCCAGGAGAGTTCCTCATGCCCAAACCCACGCACTACTACATCAAGATCGCCAGGTGAGGACACGCGCACACACAACACACACACACATACCTACACACACATCCTTCAAGTTGACTCAAAAACCTAACCCCAACACTAAATCAAACCCAATCCCTAAACCCTTAAAACCCCCTCGAAATAGCAGTGGAAGTTGTGGGGACCGAGACACTTCCCACAAGGATTGTAAAACAAGGCCACGCAAGCCAGTCAATCAAGATCAATACGAAACATTCCTCCTCCTCACTTTTCTCCCTCGCGTGTGTGCTTGTCCATGTTTTCTCATCTTTTCTTGCGTGTATGTGTACGTGTCCACCAGGTTCATGCCCCGGGTGGAGATCGTCCAGAAGCACAACACTGCGGCCCGCCGCCTGTACATCCGGGGGCCACAACGGCAAGATCTACCCCTACCTGGTGATGAACGACGCCTGCCTGACCGAGTCCCGCAGGGAGGAGCGTGTCCTGCAGCTACTGCGCCTGCTCAACCCCTGTCTGGAGAAGAGGAAAGAGACCACCAAGAGGCACCTGTTCTTTCACCGGTACGTGGACACGCCGGCCGGCCTAGCCCACGCGCGCACAGCGCACTGTCTGTATGTCTTTGCATATGCCGATATCGTCTGATC